>NW_006281102.1:1225359-1229151 GCF_000203795.2 Batrachochytrium dendrobatidis JAM81 | reverse complement strand
CATCTGTTGCATCATAATCTCGTATGTTCGCGCTCTAGTTTAAGAAAACAAGACTGCAACTGTTGTTTTCATACCAATCAGCTTTAAAGAGTTTAAGCCATCTTGTCCAGTAGATTTGATCAAAATTGCATCCATCATTTCATGACTATGTATTTTGACATCTTTGGAGTTTTATTTTACGTGAATACGATTGTAATAGTCAAGCCATGACATGGTCATTGATACGGAGAGGACGCACTGCTAGTATCATCCACAAACTACCATTACGAAATCTTTGGACTACAACCACTTTTACTGGACCGAATTCATTAAAGGAATCAACGATTACGGACTTTTGTTGTAATCGTATTGGTGCTGGTAAATCACCAGCATTAGCCATATTACTAGTCAATCCTCATGTTCCAGCATCACAGATTGAGATTCTTCCTCGGTTGGTTATGAATGCACTGAATCCAGATTCTTTGATTGGTGCTGTGGTGGATGCAGTGTCCTTGCCCACTAATGGACCTGCATTCAGTTTAACGCTGCTTACAAACGAATCGCTCCAAGGTGCAGACAAGCCGTTAGTTCATGCATTTGCAGTGCCAGCAGATTTAGCAAGAAAACAAAGACACAGGGCAGTTGGACGATGGCCGAGTGCACTGGGATCTCCACTGCATTCTGCACCCAATCTCTCTATTCTAGGCTTTGAAAGTATTTCTCAGCGAGTTACGCTGGATCCATCATCCATTTTACCTGATCACCTTATTCAGCAACGGTATATTTTGAAATTAGATGATTCGATGCTGATATATCGAGTTTTTAAAAATCGGTTATATTTGTAATGGCATATACATACTAAACTACTCTTTTTTTGTTTCTGAATATGATGGTACATATTGGATGACTCCTCATTGCATATGGATACAAAGATCAATCCCATCAAATCTATTGCTATTCACGGATGATGAGCCGTTGGATTTGATGCAGAGCTTAAATACTTTGTATCCGAATGCAACCCAACTTGGTCTTATTGGATCTCGCACGCCCTTTTTAACTGGGCGACCATTTACATTATTCATGAACGATCAAGTTCTTTCAGGTGGAGCTGTTGGAGTCTCATTTTCACCATCTAATAGAAACAAGAGTGACACAACTCCATCCGAATCGGCACTGTCTCGCATGGAGCTCTTGTACAAAAACTACACACCCATTTCTTCTCCCATGGTCATTTCAAGGTAACAATATTCTCGAGTCTAGACTTTTGGGTACTACTAGAAGCGATATCAATTATTTTTGAAACTAATGGTATTTAGAATAATTTAGGTGTAGAGGAAATATTATACTTGAACTCAACGAAAGAAATGCTACAAGAGAGTTACTACTCAAACTTCAAGAATCAAACACATCAAAAACGTTGGATTACAAGATCTATGTACGAGTAAAAGATCCACAATCTGTAGGTAGTCTTTCAATTACTGTTGAGCTGTTTTGTATTCAAATTTGACAAATCCGTCAATCCGTGTATAGAACGCAGTTGGAATTTATCTACTTAGTGGGGGAGATCTGGCCAAAGGAACATTAGCAGTCGATACAGTTCATGATTTAAAAAAAGGTATGCAGATTGAGCTTTTGCGAATCGACCACACTTTAGCTATTCAATGTGCAGATTCGATTGCCTCGATACCGTCTATATTGGAGTTTACGACTATTCCAGAGAATGGAGCGCATAATAACGATCCAAACTCCAAGGAGATGATCAGCAATGGTGTGCATCATCCAGTGTCTGCACACAACACAACGCACACTTCAGAATCGCCCACTTTGGTTGGTATGAGTGAACTTGGAGTGTTATGTGTTGATTCAAAACACGTATTGGGCAACTGGCAAGTCATCAACACTCCTTATGCTCATGCTCGTTTTTTAAAATAAATATACCATTTTGCAATGAGATTTGGGATACAAATCAAAGAGCATGAGAACATATAAAAAATAATTGGCAGTAGACATTTCCTTCAATCGTGTAGTTTGACATACGAAAAGCCTTGTTTTTAAAATGCTGAAACAATCGCTTGTCAAATGCTGTCAGTGTTTGAAACAACTGTCTCGCCCATTCTCGTTCCTGAATCGCCAACTTCAAACAATTGCCATTCCGTCGTGCAAATTTCAAATAAATCACGTGTGTGTTTGAATTGATTTTCACTTTTCACAGCCGTCGCAATTATTGCATTCAAAAACATTGTCAAGGTTCAAGCTATTAATTGTGATATCGCTTCTTTATTAAACAATGCAAGCATCGTACTGTTTGAGATTTCTATTTATCTGCCTAAACTAACCGATATACACTGCTTTATACCTAGACTATTGCCATTTCTGCAGATAAATATCGAGTTGGTTTTGAATCATGGATAAAAAGGACAGACACCAAGATGGAGACCAAATGTATCGACATTCGGAGAATAGATCTTACAGACGGCGAGATTCTAGACAAAGGGATGGTAGCAGAGAAAGAAGTGTAGAGAGAGGACGAGGACAAGAAAGTAGAGATGACACTAGAGCAAGGAAAGATCTGAGGAGAGATAGGACTGGATCCTACTCACCCCGAGAAAAAAGTCTTGACATGGATGTAGACCGCAAATATGATGACCGTCATAAACGTAGCAGCAGAAAAAGATCTACAAGTCGTGAACGATCCACTAGGCGACAAAGTTTTAGTTCAGCCGATAGCGATGAGCATGGCAGACGAAAGCGTAGTTCAGAACCATTAGACCGAAACAAGAGCAAAAAGCACAAAAAGTAAATGTATTTCCTGGATTGGCCAGATTGATGGATTTTAAACTAATTTCAAAACTATAATCTTGTAGGAGCTCGTCTTCAAAAAAATCTCGTGAAACTTCCAAAGAGCGTCTTGAGAGAAAGGCAATCAGATCTTCTGAGAAAAAGGTTGGATTTTTTGGCAATGTTAATTCAAGTTGATGGAAAGTTTTGAACAAGCAAACAAGCACCTATGCTAACGTATGATTGATGGGAGTATTTTAATAGTTGTTGAAAAAAGAAATGGAAGACCAAAATTTGTCCATGATTGCAGCAGGAATGTCGGCAGAACTTGGATATACAAACTTGGAAAATCCATTTGGAGACAACAATCTTCATCAAAAGTTTGTATGGGTCAAGAAGCGTGAAGCGGATACAAAGAAAGGGATTACTGCTGCTGAAAGATCTGCTGCTGAGGAGCAGCGTCGACGCGAGGCAGTGGTGAGTGTTATGGCATACCTATTTTGTGTTTGTATGTCTGCCATTGAGTCATGATTATGATCCAGCAATGTGTACCTTGACATTGTATGCTTTTACAACTTGCTAATTGCTGCGCCAATGATTTGCGGTATTAGTCAGAGCTTGAAAAGCTAAGCAAAAGACGAGCCGAGCGTGAAATAGAGCAGCAACTTCGTGAGCAAGAACAACTGCGCATGCAACAAGAAAGAGACGCCATGGAAGTTGGTGATTGGATTTCCAAAGAAGACGATTTTCATCTTGAACAAGCCAAACTACGTGCTCAAATTCGTGTCAAAGAGGGCCGTGCTAAACCCATTGATGTTTTGGCAATCAATCTTAGCATTGGTACAGATTCGCAGCTTGCAAAAGAATTTGATGCACTTGGTTTGGAAATGGACATGAATGAGCCGTATTTGATTTTCAAAAGCCTTACCATGAAAGAAACAGAGGAGTTGCATCATGATATCATGTTGTATCTTGGTTTAGAAAAGAGCTGCACAAAACAAGCAGTTTTGGGAAGCAATGATGGTTGTGTGCGAT
>NW_006281102.1:1204145-1225259 GCF_000203795.2 Batrachochytrium dendrobatidis JAM81 | reverse complement strand
CAACTGATCGCAATGAAATAGCCATGCTTGCAGAAGTTGCAGGTGTGGATGAGACGGATCTTATAGCGGAGGCATTTGTCAAGGAGGCAGCTCGAGATATGGATGCTGATGAGTCAGTATTTAAGGATGAGGCAGCTGTTGCCACCGCAGTGAGTTTATTTTTGTTGTAGATATAAGCGATGATTTGAATTACGATCATAACCTTGTACCATTGAATATTTTTGTTTATCAACATGATTTAAATCAGTCATATCTCTGGCAAGACAAATACCGTCCACGTAAACCACGTTATTTCAATCGTGTGCATACTGGATACGAATGGAACAAGTATAATCAAACACATTACGATCATGATAATCCACCACCAAAGGTAAAAAAGTCTAGTTTATGAATAGAATGTATTGCCAAGTTTAGAGATTACGCTTAACGGTTGAATACTATTAATTGGAACCACTTATTCAGGTTGTACAAGGGTACAAATTCAATGTTTTCTATCCTGATCTTATTGACAAGACCAAAGCACCGACCTACAAGATTGAAAAAGACGTAGGATCGGAGGATACGGTAGTGATACGATTTATAGCAGGACCACCGTATGAAGATGTTGCATTCAAGATAGTTAAACGAGAATGGGAGTATAGTCACAAGAAAGGATTTCGTAGTTCTTTTGATCGTGGAATATTACAATTATGGTTTCATTTCAAACGACATTTTTACCGTAGATAAAAAGAAAGAGAATGAATGAATCAACGAGAATCAAAATCAAAACCATTACAATTCACAGCAATAAAAAAGCACCCTCGTAACCCTGACCAAAGAATAGACAGAAACCATTCGCTCAAGTGACAGAGGCGCAGCCAAGTGAAACGCGAGCTTTGGAGTTCAGCCACACGAGCTCATCCAAGACTTGCACAAATCAGCGTTTTATTCAACTTGTGTTCATACAGTTGTATTCTTGTAAAGCTGCTCTAATAAATGACTACATCCATTGAGCAGCAATTGTTACCAACTGCCTGCTCTGTAGACATGACTTCTGCGATTGGCTCATATCTCCCTCCACCACTGCCTGCATTCTCTACTTCAACCATGTCTGATCTCTGCGATCCTCATGCTGTTCAGTACTCGAATGCAATGTACAATCGCAGACCTTCTTTGGCACTTGCTACAGACTTGTCTTCTCCACCACTGCTGTCTGACTCTGCTTTCCATGCCAATGGCATCGACAATCCTGTGGACGCGCAGCATCACCAAGCTCTGTTTAACTTTGCCCAGACTGCTGCTGCCAGCATTCAAACTCTTCCTCTGGATTCATCTCAGCTTGCCTTTGCTTCTCATATGGCTGCAAACTCCACAACTCCTACTTCCACAACTGCATTAGGTCGCACAGTCTCTGAATCATTGAGACCCATGCTTCCTGTCACTTCTCAACGAAGACAGTCCATGTCTCATTCTACTTCGCCTGCACTCGACCATCTGCAACAGGACTCGTTTACTTCCAACTCTAATGCTCGTCCAACCATTCCTTACTCCTCCATAATCACCCATGCTATCGAAGGAAGTGCAAGTCGTCAACTCACTCTCAATGGCATTTATAACTTTGCAATGGAACAGTATCCTTACTTTAAAACCGCTGGTTCGGGCTGGAAGGTACATTGACCATTCTATTGTCATTACGCTGTATCCAGGTCTTTCAACTTTGTCAAATTCCTATTGGTATCATGTCTCCAAGTCTTGTTCAAGCTAACCTCTTTTATTTTCTATACTTTTATTCATGACTTGCCATCAACTTCCATGCTCATGTCCTGCCCTTCAATCGTTCAACATCAATCACTCGACTATCTTGTATCAATCTGTTTTACACGCCACATCAACTCTTGGAAATTGATCAACCAATTCACAACTCATACCCCTTGTCAATTCCAACCTTACACTAGAACTCTATTCGACACAACCTCTCTTTAAACAAAAACTTTGTACGAGTTGCTCGTCCTGCAAATGAACGAGGAAAAGGTGCCTACTGGACTCTTTCTTCCACTTCGTTCCCAAAAAAAGGTAGAAGTCGTCATAGATCGGTTAGTGATCCAAATCGCGGCATTGCCCAGGGGATTATATCTTCAATGAAAAATGGCGACGGAACTTCGCCGCTAGAGTCTGGTCACGGAACTCCAGTCTCTCAGTTTGAAGCCATTTCTAACCAGCAATCCATGTTATCTCAGCAGTCTCAGTCGGGTCAATTGCAATCTCAACAGCTTGGATACCATTTGATTCCTACCGAATTATTTCCTCGGGGTTCACCAGATTTTACTGCTGGCATGAATTCATTTGATAAGCATCAAACTATGATGGACCCGCTCCGATCTTTTCAGGACAATCTAAACTCCACTTCAATTTCTGGATCCACTAGCATCCACACTTTAGATAACATCGGTGCCATACACACATCCATTGGTCAACTTGCCAACACAGCAGCCGTTAATGGTGAACCCATCGGGCAGGGTCGCCACCCTTCTTTGCTGCGTCGTCACACGTATCAGAATGGGCGGACATTACCTCCTGAAATCGTTGGATTACGGCGCACTTTGGACGGAAATATACAGTTTGGTTCATCTGGATTATTTGAGTCAGAATATGACAACACTGTTGCAAATGGCGCTATGAATCAGGGAATGACTACACCTGTTGCAGGAACCACTGCCACCATGGAAACAGCCACATCTCCTACCGCATTGGCCAATGCCGCTGTTGCTCATTCTGCAATGCAACAAAGATTTGCTCGTGCACGATCTGCGTCGTTCCACTATCTGCCAGGATTCTTTCCTTCTCAACTGTCGTATCATGATTTGGGATTGGCTCATGGTAACAACCAGGTCATGTACGATTCTCATGGAGCTATGCATGACCCAAAATACATCAACGAGATTATCACAGAAGAAGAAGGTCACACTATGCAGTCTGGAGCAATGTTCCAGCCTAATTTCTTTAATGGAGATCCATCCAATTTAATCAAAAGTGATGCTAACAATCTGAATGTTCGGGTCAATCCTACCGGTGTTGTTGGCAGTGGAGGATTTAATAACCAGCAACAGACATGGTTGGGTGCACCCAGCCAGGAACACAGTTATAACGATCTTTCCATGACAGCCTTCCCCGACACCAATAGCTCTGTAGGTTTAATTAATCCTTCTATATCCCAACAGTCTACTGCTGGATACTTTTCATATCAGAGAAACGCATCAGATCTGGAAGGCTTGTCAGAACTTCCCGAGGAGTCTGAAGTTACAAATATTTATAATATGAAACCCAATGATCGGCAATCAATCGGGGCAGGTGTAGCTGCAACCTCTGCTGCAACAACGTTCAATGAGCAGCGCCGAAACACAGTTTCCGCCATGCCAGACCAATCAGGATTTCCCATGAATCTGCAGCGAAGGACATCATTTCAACAGGGCACGCCCATGTCGCAGTTTGCTCTACCAGGTCATATTGCACAGCCTCCACAGTTGACGGAAGGGCTTGCGGGTGTACCTGGTCGACTGGAGTTGGGTCAGCGTGGAAATGCAGAGGGTTATTCATGGGAAGGTTATGCATAGCCTTTATTATTCCCCTCTATACCTTCTTTCAGCACAGTCACTATAGGAACGGTATTCTAATATGAGGGTCTGGAATAAACAATTTAAATCCGTACTCACGTAAAATGGAGCACTTGTATTCATCTTGCATTGACTGCCTTTATTCTGCCTTGGAATAAACAATGGTTAAATATTCGTTGCACTTGTATAGTTTGACTTGAATTCTTTAAAACACAAGACTCAGAATGCAAACTGAGATTGGGTTGGACTGAAAACTGCCGAACCCCATATTTGGACTGCAATGCATGACTTCCAAACAAGGATCATCTCATACGTTCGCGCTTTAGCTTGAGAAACCCAGATGGTACGGTTCAGGAATGCAACTACATGCCGATTATCACGAGAAAGAGCAGACCACAATATTTCCCAGCAATTTGGCACCCATCATTTCATGCGACTGGCTGTTATTATGCATTGACTCCCTTGTCAGCATTACATGTTACATAATACGGCTGTACATGCATCTGATATTTTGAAACACTATTTCTATAGCTATTCATTCAATTGTTTCATTAATCTGTTCAGATGTACACGTCTTGCTGGAGAGCGAATCTGGCAGATAAACATCGAAACCTAGAATACATACATCCTGCATTCGTATTTGAGCATCTGGATATGTTCCCAGTGGAGTTTTAAGCTGCGATACATTGATGAGTGACTGACTAGAATTGGTAGCTCTAAATATGGCAGGTAGTGTTTGTCTAAAAGTAAATTGCATATCCAGATAAACCATTTCAATGCAAGTCAATTAGAACATGTAAAACAGTAGAATGATTCACAATGATCTAAGCATATGCAGTCCATCTCATAGTATCGTCTACCAGGCGACTCAACTTACCCATCTTTCAAGGTGATGTCGACAGGCTGAGGATGGGTTGAAATCAATCCTGCCCATAATCGAAGATAATTGTGTCGTAATAGGTTTGCTTGCTCATCTGTCGTTTCTATCTGATTATGCATGTTTTGATTGTCTGCATGTGCATTGATGCTAGTTGTTGCCATGACTGACCTTTTCATTGTCAAGCGACGATGTGAATAAGAATAGGATTTTTTTGGTTAATAAAAAGTTCTACTTTTATATTTTGAAACCATTCTGATGGTATTAAACAGACTGTTGCAGCATTTCAACAACAGGAATTCCTTGTGAAACTGCACGATTACTTTAGATTAGCATATACTATAAATGGAACGCTGAATATTGTATCATAACAAGACCAAATGAGTGATGTTGTTTTAGACTGAATCAAGAATAGCAGATTACTCGACAGGTCAGATTGTCGTTGCAGTATAAAAGACACGAGCAATAAATGCACATGCCATTCAAATCAATAATCTACCAGTGAGTCAACATCACCAAGAATGGTAGTTGCTGACCATTCTCATTTTCATCCTCATTGTCGCTAGTTGTGAGCCGAGTCAAAGCACTAAAATGGTCAATTATCCCACCACATGTTTACATCAGCCAACATCGCAAAGTGTGACTAATGAGTTTGTGAATGCAGCAAGATCTGATTGTACTTTAAAGCATTTTATAATTGTTGGTGTCATGAGTTGATGACGATATATTTTAATTAAATCAAACATGGGCAGCCAAAGTGTAATTTCAAGTTTATTGAGAAATACAAGCGGATTTTAATTCCTTATCATTTCATACTCGAGTCGTAGATTTGATATCTAAAACTATGAATCCTCGACTTCCTCAGCGCTCCAACGATGAGTATCAGTTGGGTTCACCAAGTCTGAACCGTAGAAAGCTCTTGCAGACTTCTCCCGATTCTACGCTCCCATTATCCAACAATGCTGCCAATTCCGCCTCGTCCATCAGTCTCAAATATGCTACTGCTGTCAACAGTAAACCCAGTGTAATTCCTAATGGTTCCATCTTTAATGCAATGTATTCCAGTACTGGTTTGTCTCGCCACAACTCTATGGCTGACACTCACGGGGTTCTGAACGCTACCCAGAGCACAACTAATACATCGCATGCCGCGACTTCCGAAGCTTGCCCTCCATGTTCTGCCACTATGAGTCCAATTACCAATTTAAATAGTCCAAGTAATACTGTACCACTTGTCACTGCTCCAATCCATCCTCCTTTGGACCAACTGGATCGTGTCGACAAGTATGTCCTTGAAGAGCCCAGCAATATAGTGCACCTTCTTCCATCCATTGCATCATTTTTAGAGCACATGTGTATTTCTAATCCCGAATCTTGTAACCAGATCTGGTCAACTTTGAAACCTCTTCTTGAAAATTTACAAGACAAGGAGCGTGCTACAAAACAATGCCATATCACACGACCACCATCACCAATATGTGAGCCAAAGCCTTATTCTTTTCAAAACGTGCATGGAGAAAACTGGCATGATGATTTTGGGTGGTTAAATGATCGATCCAACCAACAGGTGTTGGATTATATTGAAGCTGAAAATCAGTATTCTGAAAAAATACTAGAAGATACAAAACCGCTGCAGAAATTATTATACAGGGAGTTTGTTTCTAGGTTAGATGAAAGCCAAGAGTCTGCAAAAGTCGTTCTTGCAGATGGATGGTCATACTATTCTAAAAAGGTTTGTCATGATTAAATCTATGCATTAAGCCAAACTGCATTCGTGATGTGCTACGTTTGATGTAAAACTCGAGTCAAATCATTATCTCTGTATACCTTTGCAAGCCTGCTCTTTAACATGTCATCTCACCTGTTTTTCAGATTCCTGGAAAAGAATACAATGTTCACTGCAGAGTCAATAACCAAGGTGTTGAGGAAGTTTATTTTGATGAAAACGTTTTGGCCAATTCGGACGAATACAAAAACGCATCTTTTTTTCGTGTTGGGTTTTTGAAACACTCGCCTGATGGATGGTTGATAGCTTACGGCATTGACTCTTCTGGAAATGAGCGTTATACTGTCTCATTTATGGTGGTTGAAACTAAAAAGGTGTTTTCGGATCAGATTAAAGATGCATATGAAGATTTCGAGTTTTCTCATGATGGATCATGTGCATATTATACTGTCTTGGATGGCTGCGAGCGTGCTTATCAACTCAGACGCCATTGTATCGGCACTCTAGTTTCCAATGATGTGATTCTCTACGATGAAGCTGATGAAATGTTTTATCTTTCGCTTACAACTACATCAAACGGCAACTACATCATACTGAATTCTTCTGCACAAATCACCTCAGAGGTGCGATATATTTCAGCCCATGACAACAATGATCTGCCCCATCTACTGTTTGCACGTCAAGAGAATATCCAGTATATTTGTGATAGCCATCAAGATTATTTCTACATTCTTACCAACGAAAATGGAAAAAACAATTGGTTATATCGTATTCCTATAGTATCCAATTTGAAAACAGACACGGCTACATTGGAGGATCTACGTTCCCAGCGAGAACCTGTTATTGAGCATCGTGATTTTGTTCTAATTGAGGATTTCCAACTACGACAAAACCATCTCATTGTATTTGAGCGATCTAATTGTTTACCAAACGTTCGCATTGTTGATATTACTACTCCAGGGTTTTCAAACTATCATTACATTGGGTTTTCAGAAGTGGTCTACTCTTTGCTTCCAGGTTCATTGGACGAAGAGGTTGCTAACCTGACCAAGATTTCGCAATTCACCACCAATATTTTGCGCTTTACCTACACATCGTTTGTCCAACCCAAACAAGTCATTGATTATGACATGGATAAGCGCACCATGTCCGTTGTTCACGAGGAAAAAGTGGGTGGGTTGGCTGGGTACGATCAAAACGCATACAGCTCACGACGATTGTTTGCTACAGGAGTAGATGGTACTGCGATTCCGATTTCTATTGTATTTCGACGCGATCTTTTGGGTATGAATATGAATCCGCCGCAGCTTAATCCAGTTCTTCTTCATTCGTATGGTGCGTATGGGTCTCCCACCAACCCAGTGTTTTCGTCATCCCGCTTGTCGCTTTTGGACCGTGGCTTTATCTATGCTATTGCACATATTCGCGGCGGTGCTGATATGGGAAATGGGTGGTATGAGGAGGGAAAATTGGCAAAAAAACCCAATACATTTTACGACTTTTGTTCCGCTGGTGAACATTTGATCAAAGAAGGATACACCGATTCTTCAAAATTGGCCATTTACGGTCGGTCAGCAGGCGGGTTATTGGTTAGTGCTGCTGTTACAATGCGACCGGATTTGTTCGAGGCAGCATTGACAGAAGTACCCTTTGTAGATGTAATCAACACCATGTTTGACTCGACCATTCCATGGACTGCGTTCGAGTACGAGGTAAAACCTTTGTCGGTGATTTGCTTTGTAAAATGAGCTATTTGAATGGATCTAATCCGGCTGTACCCAATTCGTGTAGGAATGGGGAAATCCCAACGATAAGGAAATTTACAACGTGATGAAAACCTACTGTCCATACACAAATGTTAATGGTGAGCGTCTTGCAGACTTTCAATGTCCGCATCTTCTCGTTATCGGGGGAATGAATGATCCTCGTGTAGCCTTTTTCGAACCTCTTAAATGGGTTGCTAAAATGCGCAATGAACGGCGCAAAGTTCTTGCGGCACGCAAAGCTGTACAGCTGACAGCTGAAATAGTAGATTCACCAAACTGCAATCACAGTCTTAGTCCAAATCATAATATTACTGGAAGTGACGACAGCAATCTTTCCCATACCAGCGCTGGCAACATTCATACAACACTTTCCCAAACGGGAATTTCCAATTTGCAGGGATGCAGGGACAGTAGCAGGTTGGTGGCATCGAATGTTCAAAAATCTAAAAATGAACGCATGCTGCTGCTTCGTATTGACGATGCAGGCCATGGAGGAAATTCTGGACAATACTCGTATCTGGAAGATCTAGCGTTCAAATATGCGTTTTTGATTTCTACTCTTGGTGCATCAACCAAGCCGTTTCATGTTGGTAATGCTGGAGCCATTCCTTTTGAAACTACTCTTTCGCCCGTGTGTATTCATGATGACGAGCCTGGCCGTGGACAGATTATGATGGTTCAGGGTGACATGCTGCTTGAACAAGCTGCTTATGCCAAGATTGAATTGGCGTCAAGTAAAGGAGATGGTACGTGTACTGACAAGCTGGAAGACAAGGAGCGACGTATATCTGAATGCAACATACGCGAGGGTCGTAGGGGTAGAGGCAATAAGGATGATGATGACAAAGGCGCTCACCGTACTAATCCGAAAAATGATCGTGGCCAACGCCGCTTGTTTCAATGGGTCCACAACTGGTTTTAGCTATTTAAACATTGCAGTTTGTCGGAGCTTGAATAAAAACTGGACAAATAGGCTGAAACCACAATTTATAGACACCGAGTCTTTTATTTATTTAAACCTGGGCAATTGGCATTTCATCCAGCCATCTTTTCTAGAGTTGCCTTTGCAGCGACCATCAATCATGAAATTATATGAAATTTAGCTGTTGAAAAAGTATATACCCATCCCATTTTTATCATGATTTGGCCTTACGTATCATGAAATCTTGATGCAGATATATCCGAATGGTAGTCATGGTGAAGTTTATTAAACACGACACAAACCATTGCCCTTGGTTGTAAAATTATCAGTAGCATTGATTGACACGAAGGGATTGATAAAGTGGCAAAGCCCTGTTCATATTAAACATATTCAACCCCCTCATTTTGCTCTAAACACTATATCCCTCATGTATGGACACTGCTGTCGGTGTTTTTCCATAACCCAATGTATGCTCAGTAGTTGGCTCTGGTATTTTTTTACCAATAACTTGCTGAACTAGGGCCTATTTTATACTCTTGGAAACAGTTTATCCAATCCGCCTACAGCTTCTAGTATTGTTCTGGACAGTATGTTAGAAAGTGTTTACACTGGTTTCCAAATTGGAGATTTATTCCGAATTATGCTCGCATCTATGCTAATTCCATGTAAGATCTCGACCAAATATAAAGACTAAACGATTGGGTCCAACCCTGTCCATCAAAGCCAATGAACTGTATTCTAACCTATTTATATGTCTTGTATCACTGACTATCGCATCTAATTCTTTTAAACCTCGTTGAACTCGGACTGCTCAACTCACGACTCGGCAGTGCCTATTCACGTCACTGCACATTCTATTTCTAAATCAAGAGGCATCACTACCACATCTACTCGCTTTGGCAGAAGATCGACGGCAAGTCGTATAATACCACGCACATTGGCTACTAATACAAAGACACAATCCACTGCTTCACCGACACATTTAAGCGTTTCCGAAAGTCCAGTATACTTTTATGGTACATCAAATGGTGGATACGGAGTAATTTCTTATGTTCCCATTTGTGCTGCTGGCCAGTCAGGCATCATTATTAGCACAACAAGTGGTACTATTATGCCATCATCTAATGCACCTCCAAATCCAAGGGTAGGAGATTTACAACTGTAGTTGAATCTAATTTGGATGGTGAAGCTAATTCAATTTTTGACAAACTTTGCATTACACTGATTATCAACAGGCAGCTTTTTGTGCTGCCAACTCTACTACTGGTGCACGGTTTAAAGGAATAGGGTTGGATGAGTCATCTAATCAGCTGTATATCCTATACAATGGATCATTAGGGCAATCGGTGTCTTTGGTCAATACTACAACCATGGATGTTTTGTATACAGGCAAGATTGATTCTCAAATTGGGGAATGCACTTCAATAGCAGTGGCAAAACATGACACTATTCCAACCTCGATCGTTATACTCTCTTCAGCTAGGGGATTGTGGATAACACCGACGAAGAGTTTTGAATCTGGAGCATATACACAGCTCTCTCAGTTTCTAGCTGATCAGACTCCAGTTGATATTGCATCAAGCAACAACTACGTGTACATAGTTGGAACTGTGGCTCGTTTAAATGGCTACTTTATCAAACAAATCAACGTAGCCGACTCTTCCAGTATCACTTTAGATCTCGAGATACTCACGACCCGATTTTTAGAAACATATAGATATCTTGCAGATAAAGCTCAAATGACTAGAAAGCCTATACAAGTGTGCAACTCTATCGTGTACATGTTTATGGTAGACATTAATGGTCAGGGACTTGTCATTAGATCCTATACCCAACAGCCATTTCAAATGCTTGGCCAGAATTCATTGTTGATATCATCTGCAGACACTGTTGTTTCAATTTCATGTGCATCATCCTCCACCACTTTTAATGATGCATCTTTTTCTGGAATATCCATCCTTGTGCAGCCAGCAGACCAGAAAGAATTGTATATCATTAATGTGGACAAAGAGACACGTGCTTCTTTCAAAAAAACAGTTTCCATTGGTTCCAAACTCGATTCTCAAAACAGCATCAATGAGTCTGTCAGTACAATTGGTCTTGCCACGCAATCTACAACTTTCTCTATGGGATTACTGCGCATTGCCAATTCAGTAGTTAATACTTGGGTTGTGGATTTGGTAAATGGCTCATATCTTGCTGATATCACTCCAAACAAAACCAATTGCGACACTGGCCATTTCTTTTATCCTTCAAAAAATGCGTGTGTGTTGTGCACTGAATTTGAAAATCCTCCTAGTTTCTGCTTGAAACCTCAACTCCAGCGATCCGTAGCAGATTCTGGGCCATCTGGGTTCAAGTCACTCAGTATACCAGTGCGAGTGCTAATTATCATTGGCGTACTGTTATTAGCATGCCTGATTATTGGGCTTGCGTTAAAGTATTTAATCTACTACAAAAAAACCCTTGAGCCACGCGAACAGTTGTTGGATTCTAGCTTAAAGGCTATATCATGCCAAACAGTCGATTCTTTGTCTCAAAGTGAGTCCACCTCCTTCAATACCGATTCACCAGGTAAGGAAACGTATGTGGCAGTAGAATTAAATGGCGTACTTGGACTATCAGAATCCAAAGAAGCTGGAAATAAAAGCGAATCTGATCAAGAGTCGCTGAATCGATATGCAATGGACGAGTCCGTTCCACCTGTGCTTCGCGTAAAAACCTTTGGGGCATACGACTTTTTAACAGCTGATCTTGATGCTTCAATCGATACACTAACTAAAAAAGCTATTGAAATGGGAATGAAAGTCGAGACTGCTGATATGCGTTCTAGTTGTATTGCACTTGGAAGCATTGACGGATTCTTACAAAAAAGAGTGTCAATTTCAACAGTTGACCCAGACAGGTCAATTCATTCAGTATATGTGGAGCAAGACTCGGCTCATGTATCACCACTAGGTTAGTTTGTATTTTTTAACGTATTTTCACTATTTTCGTAAACTTACTCTTTCAATTGCTTGCGTTAATAGATGTCTCGGTGTTGAACAGTCCTATAAAAAGCTCGGATAATTGTGAAATGCACAATGATACATGCTGCTGTTTTTCAAAGCCTTTGCCTTTAAAAAGCTGTCCACATTCCACGCCATTTTCAACTGATATGGAAAGTGAGACTGCCAATCAAAATCACACACACGTTTTGGATATTGCATCAGCCAAACCGAATCTAGCCAACCAAGGTTCCAACCTTGCTCATGCTGACCATTACAGTAACACACTAAATGCTCGATCGACAACCTCAATTAATGACGACAATAATCACACACTCGAGTCTAGCCTCGTATCTCAGTTTCCTCTTGATAATCTCTGTCAAAATAAATCAAGTCTTTTATCTGGAGGCCATGATACACAATGCGTCGAAAGATCCTCGTATGAAACGCATATTTCTCAAAAATCTCGTGGACGGTCTTTCAGTGAAAACAATGAGTTGATTCGGCCAGCATATGCTACGACTGACGATGATGTGCCTGTAACATCATTGAAGAGTATCAAACGGCTTTCATCTCAAGTGGATATCGAGTCTAAATGTGATTCTGATAAAACACCGATTTTGATCAATTCTGATCCACAACATAGTCTAAAGCCTCGACATATGAAGACTGTTTGGCGACGTAGCCAAAGTTTTCAGTCTTTACGTCGAACTGATGTACAAGGAAGATTTCATGGTCACATTATCAAAACAGCACCCAAGAATGCAATATTTACATTGAGGTCTACCAATATAGAATCGAATTCTATCTCAAGTCCGTCTGAATCCATGTTATCATCAAATCAGCTCTTGACTAATAGAATGACTGCATCTAGAATATTTTCAGATTATACGGATACTGACGATGAGCATCATTCACCGAGAGTCTATGCGCGTCTGATGCGTAGTTGCTCATTTGGACCATTGAATCTAGGTGAACACAGTGATGAGTCGTATCACTGAATCAATTATTTCCAATAAATTGCATTTGTGCTCTTGATTCCCACTCATCTTTTAGTGCTCGTTCTGTATAAAACCAAACAGAATCTCCAAATCCAGCATTAACGAACGCTGAGTTTATTCAAGAGTCGAGAATATCAAAATCAGTTTCCAGCAAGCACAACATATTTCAAGCAATGACTGCAGAATCACAAGTGTTTCGTTTTACGTGAACACGGCGAATTTGGTTCATTGACCTCGAGTTCATTGAGCTGCCTATGGTTTTGTTGCCGGATACCTGAATACTTATTCCATACTGCGCTAGTCTACACCTTGTAACAATGAAGCTTTTATCAAAACATATTGAAAGAGACTCTTCTGGAACTGTCACTTTGGTTCCAGAAGAAGGCGAGGACATGTGGCATACATACAACCTGCTTTGTGCTGGGGATCAACTCAAGGCATCCACTGTTCGGTAGATGACTTATGACTGTACATTCTGTGTTGGGTATAACGTCAGGATACTCATCCAAACCTATTGAACTTGTCTATAGTCGAATTGTATCAGAGAGCTCTACAGGCAGCACTGACAAATCTTCGGTTCGGATTCAATTGACTGTGTCTGTTGAAGATGTGTATTTTGATACTCAAGCAGCCGTACTCCGAGTCAATGGCAGAAATATTGTTGAAAACAAACATGTCAAGGTATTGCATTTATGTACTGCATATCCATACTGGAACCTTGAACAGACAGAGACTTTGATTCTCATTGATTCATCTGACTGATGTTTCTATATTAGCTGGGTGCTTATCACACTATTGATTTGGAGCTCAATCGACCCTACACACTTGGAAAACAAGAGTGGGATATTATTTCTCTGGAGCGTATAGAGAATGCATGCGATGTATCCAAACGCGCTGATATTGCAGCAGTTGTTCTTCAAGAAGGATTTGCAAATGTATGCCTGGTGACTGAAAACATGACAGTTGTTCGACAGCGAATAGAAACTAATATTCCTCGAAAGCGACGAGGCACTACGACCGATCACGATAAGGGGCTCAATCGCTTTTATGATCAGATCATGCAAGCTGTTATTCGTCATGTTGATTTTACTATTGTCAAGGCATTGCTGATTGCTAGTCCTGGGTTTGTCAAGGTAATATAAACCAGCTTGATTTGTTTTTATGTTGAATGGTGTGTATTTACTAGTCACGTCATGATGTTTAATTGGAACAATGTGTGCAAGATCTGTTTTATCTGATCTAGTTGTACCAACACTGACTTGATTTGTGAATTTTTATGGATAACGCAGGATAATTTTTACAAGTATTTGATGGAGAATGCCATCAAAATGAACAGCAAAGTGCTTTTGGAAAACAAGAGTAAAATTGTGCTGGTTCATTGCTCATCGGGTCATAAGCATGCACTAGCTGAAATCCTGCAGGAACCTGCAATCCAAACTCGACTAAGTGATACAAAATACGCATGCGAGTTGCGTACTCTTGAAAACTTTTACAAAATGTTATTTAATGAGCCCGCCAAAGCATTCTATGGAGTACGCCATGTTTTGAAAGCAGCAGAGCGTAATGCGATTGCTTCATTGATGATTACTGATGGATTGTTTCGGTAAGATGCCGAGTCTCTTGATAGATATTGGTGTAGCTTTGTTTATGGATTCACCTTTTATGTGTTTACAGTTGAAAAACTGAATGATACTATTTACTTACTATAATCACACTATACAGATCTGCTAATGTAACGGAACGAAAGAAATATATCAACCTGGTTGAAACGGTGCGTGCAGCAGGTGGAAATGTGTTGATTTTTTCATCACTTCATACGTCTGGAGAGCAGCTTACACAGTTGACTGGTGTTGCAGCCATATTGCATTTTCCATTACCTGATATTGAAGAGGAAGTCGAAATAGAGGAAGAAGCTGAACGGCGTGCAGCACAAGGTGTTCTTGGACCACGACCAGAGGATGATGATGTTGAAGAAGATCTGACAATTTCGCTTGGTTCTTGAATTGTGTTTTTTAACAATTGAAGTATTGATTGCATTTACATTTATCCACGTAAAATGGATCACTAAATAGGTGCCAGAATACATAATAAACGGCCAATCTCATGTCATGGTTGTTTTCAATGCACTAGACAACGTTGAGTGGTATTGCTGGTGGTGATTGGCATGCATAGTTGCATTACTGATATGTGATTCAGAATATAACAAATGTGTGTGTACAGAGTTGTATCGACGATATCAAACCAGTCAAATCAACATATGAATTGCAATGCAGAATCCGGTGATCGTATAATTTATAACGACGCCAAATGTGGAGAAAGTGATGATCGGTATGTTTATTGAACCGTCAATTTCTAATAGAAAATGTGAATACCTAACCATTGTCTATCCCAAAGTAAAGTAGTGACAATCACCAAAATAAATGTGTTTCATTTTACGTGAATGCATTCAAAATTGAGATTCATATTCCCGCATAGTAAGAACTGAGAAATACTATTGCAGCTATTACTTGCAAAACAAGAGTTTCCACAACTATTATGCTTTAACTCGAGTAGATAAAGGAGTTGGGAAATGTAACAACTCAAAAAACAGTCACCATGTTTAGTGTCTGTTCAAGTTGATGATGCGATAAACCAAGAAATACATCAAATCTCGGTAAATACTGTCACACTTTCCAGGTTGCTGAAACTCGCATTACATACAACTCGACACGAATGACAATGTTGATGTCGAGACTATCAATGTATTACAGTGGATTGTTTAACAGTGACTGCAATCAATGACAATGTTCCAGTTCAATCCAATCCATGTGTTGATTGGAACAATTCACATCCACTTGTCAGATTCAGCATGCCAATGCATGCTTTGTGGCATATTTACAAATTCAATAATTGAGTATTAAAATGATGATCTGCAACAATTGAGTTGGACTGACCAACAATCAAAATGGAATCTAAACATGTGTGTATACACAATCTGACGGTGTTTGAATGGTTATTTAATCAGGTCAGTCGTGTATACAAGTCTGACATGGTCATGTCAAGTCGAGACAATGGTTGCATTACAATCAAGCTCAATCTGAACATTTGATATTACAATGTTGAGTAAAAGACTTGATCCGAGTCATTATATGAATGTTGTAATCAATTGAAATGATAGTATTGACCAGTTGGATTGAATTGACAATTGTTGATCTCATTGTCTTGATGAATAGACTATTTGTCTAAAATGCCAAGATTCCAAACCTATTTGGAATTGCTAATACTGAACAATTAACGAGTCCAACAGTCTTTTAAAAGTAAAAAGCTTCTTTCCCTTGTATTTACTTTTTATTTCATCATTTCTAATACTTTCAACAGAACATCAACCAAACCCAAGAAAACGACCAATCAGTCAAGTAACTCCAGAATTCCCTTGTCTGCCTCTTTCATCACTAAAAGCAGTTCAAGAGTTTGCTAAAAACCACAAGTAGTGCTGAATCCAATCCCTTGTATTCCACTCTCATTTTGTTTCTTCCTTTGATTTCTCCGTATCACCTTCAGTACAGGTTTGATGTTGGTAATGAAGGCTGTATGTGATTATGTGATAGTCTTACACTGCTTTAAAAAATCAAGTTATTGACCTCGATAACAAGAAATACTGGGATTGATGTTTGAGGTCCTGTAAGAGTTGGAGAGAGCTGTCTGCTGATTATTGCATGAATCGATCAAGATACAGAGTCACCTGCATCAATGATTGTGCCGTGGGGAGACATTGCTCTTATTATTGCTTGTTGAATGAGCCTGTAACGACATTCTACAATGACTCGTTTGATGGGAAAACTATTGTGGGTTGGTGCAAAGCCGTCGTCGAATCAGAAAAGCAGGAAATGATGGATACTCTGATTCCATACATCAATACCAGGAATCTTCAACAGATTGTCATTTTCAACCAGCACAATGCACTATTTAATGCATCTGTTGTCAAGAACTTTCCATTCAACATCATCAGTACTCTTGCTGATAACCGTGAATCAAACATCAAACTCATTATTTCAGCATCAGTCAATAACGATGGATATCATACCAAAATGAAAGGATGACATACTCGATATTTCAAACCACCGATTTGAAGATGGTGAATTCAAAGCCTGGTGTGCTCATTACTTGCTTGAAAATGTCAAGATTGAGCATAAATCATTACTATCTTGAATTCCGTTACTCGCGAGGTATTGCTGGAATACTATGGTAAAAATCTTGCGACTCCTTTTGGATCTGTTGCCGAGCTTGTTTTGAAGGGGCATGATTACACCAACGATGCCAAAGTGAGAATCATTCAAAAGTATATCACGACTATGTTGGAGTTGTCATTTATTTCCACTTTGATTGAGCAATACTACCAATATCGAATTTCCAACTGGAAATCTTGTTCCAAAGAACGATCAAATCGAAAATACTGCTTATTTCTTTGGAAACAAGCTGCCTCCAAAATCATCATTCAAAAACAATGCCACGACTCTTCCAAATCTCCGAACCATTTTGGGTTTGATTATTTCATTTGGAACCCAACTGATGGCATTTCAAGTGACTATCAAACAACCATTTACACCCCATCCCAAAACTGATGACTGCAAGACGTGATTGGATATGTGTTTTGGCAGTTTGAATCAAAACCTAATGCAAGTATATTGGATAATTCCAAAATGTACTGGAAACCTCGAGAGTCTCGGATCATGTTGTTTTTGACAATCTACAGTGATTTTACAGCATTGAAACACTTGGTTTTTAAAGTGGCATTTGATTGCTTCCTGTTTGGATTCGATATGATTCTGAATATGTTCCAATTAAACCATAATACACGGCGAAATATCACAAGTCAATGTGATTAGAAATCGGTTATTTTTCATTAAATAAAACCATACACATTCCACTGCTAAAGCTATCAACAAGAATTTTGACTTTGATGGTACAGGCCAATCCAAAATAGATATGGACCAAACGTTTGCTTTCCATTAATCTTGGACACAGTAAACGATACTCGCCACTTTGTTTGGTGTGACTGATTCAATCCAGTTTGGGTTATTTAGGCTTTTCAAATGCAGTTTGATCAGCAGTGCAGTTGTAGACTGACACTTGATTGAATCGATTGTTTTTGTCGGTTTCAAAAGCGTATTGAACCATTGTGACCATTAAAAATAATGATTGTAAATGGGATTTATTTTGGGACGAGTAGTATGGTTTTGCACACAATGTTGGTCGATTATCCAAGTATCGAGTACATTGTTATTCAGATCACTACACACAAGTCATGACCAATACAAATACATTACTTCTGACACCATAGATGAAGTCAGACAGCACAACAAATCACCAGCATGCTATTGACCGTGTTGTAATACAGCTGACCAACATATCATGCTCATCAAGTCACGACATTCAATATTACTGACTGAACACAAGTCACAGCTGCAAGTATCCATGTGGTAATGGACTGACATTGGTGTTGATATCCAATCGATTGACTAATCGATCATCATCAATTGAATCAGTGACTGGTATATGCAACTGATATACACCATATTTGAGTCTGATACATGTCGATATATGCGTGTCAATCAGCAATGCATATTTATGGCCATTACAGTTGAATGTGACCACAAATTGTATAAATGTGAGTCGAATCGATCACTAAACCAACAAACCAATGATTGCAGTCTAAATGTAGTGCGATTTGATGCGACATGACAATATATTGTTCAACAGGTTCAACATATACAAACGGTAGCAATGACCAACTCAAACCAACAATGACCGAGTTACACATCAACATATACTCGATCATCAGTCGAATCTGCATATATCAACCAGTTGCAACACGTCATAATCAATATGGATTATATTTCTCATCAATAGATCATGACGGCTAGTCAATACAATCACCAACATATCGATGTGTGTTGACTGGTGGTTACAACTCGTCAATTGCATCCAATGTTATAGGTGATGCACATCTCATTACTGCAAATCAACAGCTTGTCCAGCAAACAGTTATGCCGCTATTGAACACTGTTGGACATTACGCTTGTCAAGCATATCATAGTGTCGTTCAAGTTTGGACAATGATATCCAATAGTTTGTACTGTGGAACACTCGGCTATACAACAATCAATGTTGTTCATTATCGATCAAGTAATCAGCGGTATTTAATCGTATAATTCAAATCTTCATTCAATCATTGATTGCTGATTCCTGTACGATAAACACATTTCAACATGTTGATTAAAGTTGGTTTTGGCAGTGTCTTGTATGACTGATACAATACTGATGCAGTGTTGTGTGCTTTGATATAATATGATATATAGCGGTATATTTATTACTAATGTTTTGAGCTGATGTGGCAAATATTGCTTTGATGGCCGCATTATTATCAGTAATCCTCGTATATGGTTTGTACTGGCCATCACTACCAAAAAGCATCAACCACGTACTAGTTGTGACAATGCAGCTCGATACGGTCCATTATTGTAAATATGTTTAGACTACTAAACACATCTATTGTTGTAGTCATCCGAGTAAACCCAGAGTATTCTTTCAAAAACAGCGCATCACCAACCAGTTACTCGACATGTTTGAGTAGATATTGGTGTTGTAGTTTGGACCGCATTCAAACTCATGTATTTCGTTTAGACCAAAATTTAATCACACAAAGATCTAATCTGCCAATGGTTCATGTGTGGTAGATACTGATATAGTTGATTGAGCTGATATTTTATATCTGATTGAGTAGTTTGAAATATAACACCAGACGCAAGTTTAGTAATATCACCGAGATGGCATCACAAGTGATCTAGCAGTATTATCCTACACTCCAGCAATTATATTATACTTGCATTGCTGACATTCGAACTTGCAACACAACTTGTCTAGAATAATACTCCAGTCGCTATTGAATTGTGTTGACCAAACTAAACGGGAGTCCACAATTGTCATATTCCAATATGCATTTACAGCATATTACTATCAAAGTTTAAATGGATCAGGGTCAGGGTTGTGATCGAGCTGTATTGAACAAGCAAAACAGATATTCCAGTAACGGATATTTTATCCTGACATTTGGACACCCTGACCATTAAAACCAAAAGCATCCTTTAAGCCCTGCTTGTTGTTGTTTTGCGGAATCTATGCTCACAATCAGGCCGCTCCACAATCCGGTGTTTGAATGCACTGCTAAACAGTGCCTAAAAGCATGTGCACTTTGTTTGACTGAAATGTGCAAGTAAATGTAGTTTACTTGGCGTCATACTGGTTTAGTTTAGTCTCCCTTTGTTGTGATCACAAGTACGATTTTCCTGATTGTTCCAGGCAAATTTGTAATATAAAAAGACAGGGTTTACCAAGATTTTAAACTCATCAAACATCATCTCGATCTACTCCAATCCAATCCAATCCAATCTAATCCAACCAACTATGCAATTCACTATCGTCGCATTCATTACTGCTCTTGTCGCATGTGTCGCTGCTACTCCTAGTCCACTTACTGCTCCACGTCGTTGCATTGATGACACAGATTGTCACACAGGACAAAGATGCGACATTGCTATTAACGGTGGATCAGGACACTGCGTTGATGAATAAATGTTTTGGTTATATTTGTGTGCCAGCATTCGTTCTAGAGCCTGTTCAAGTTGCATCAACTAGCTTAAACTTGAATTTTGGAATGAATAAACTCCATTTTACAATGATATTTGGCTGATATTGTATAACATGACTTTGCATAGATTTAATCACGAACGGTTGTTTTGTGTTGAGTGGCTTTGTATAGTAACGATCCAAACTGTTGAGCCTGATTGATCAGCATATAAAACGTGAATATGATAACTTGTGCAGGTTTAGAAACGCATACTGTGATATTCACCAGTATTGATGTTCCAGATTGCAACCAAAAACTGGCAGTTTTTGTACCATACTATCACTCATGAATGCAGAATGATTGGACACGATTATATTGTTTTGGTCGTCAATCTATCAAATAAACCTTGTTTGTAAATAATCGGAAATTGTGAGTCGATTACTAAAATGGTTTCATTTTAAACAAATGCAGGCTTAATAATAAATTCAGTTTCAGCAAACTGTTTTATAATTGTTTGTTGTTTTTAAAACGCAATAGTCCAAAATAAGCTTTATATTGGCACTCACAATTTCCGATTATTTACGAACAAGGTTTATTTGATAGATTGACGATCAAAATAATATAATCGTGTCCAATCAT
>NW_006281102.1:1192758-1203689 GCF_000203795.2 Batrachochytrium dendrobatidis JAM81 | reverse complement strand
AAACTGCCAGTTGTTGGTTGCAATCTGGAACATCAATACTGGTGAATATCACAGGTATGCAGTTTCTAAACCTGCACAAGTTATCATATTCACGTTTTATATGCTGATCAATCAGGCTCAACAGTTTGGATCGTTACTATACAAAGCCACTCAACACAAAACAACCGTTCGTGATTAAATCTATGCAAAGTCATGTTATACAATATCAGCCAAATATCATTGTAAAATGGAGTTTATTCATTCCAAAATTCAAGTTTAAGCTAGTTGATGCAACTTGAACAGGCTCTAGAACGAATGCTGGCACACAAATATAACCAAAACATTTATTCAAAAGCGCAGAATCCCGTTGTCTGACCCTCAGGGATCTTGCATCTTTGTCCTGTGAGACATTCACCATCAACACTGCAGGGGCGTGGAGCAATACGTGGGCTAGGAGTAGCAGCGGCACATGCGACAAGAGCAGTGATGAATGCGACGATAGTGAATTGCATATTTGGTTGGATTAGATTGGATTGGATTGGAGTAGATCGAGATGATGTTTGATGAGTTTAAAATCTCGGTAAACCCTGTCTTTTTATATTACAAATTTGCCTGGAACAATCAGGAAAATCGTACTTGTGATCACAGGGCTTTGCATGTAGATAGGGGTGCTCGCAGCAAAGGGGGACTGGATTAGACTAGTACAAAGCCAACTGTATTTAGCCACCTGTTTCAAAGTCAAATAAAGTGCACATGTTTTTAGGTACTGTTTAGCAAGTGCATTCAAACACCGGATTGTGGAGCGGCCTGATTGTGAGCATAGATTCCGCAAAACAACAGCACGCAGGGCTAAAAGGGTGCTTTTGGTTTTAATGGTTAGGGTGTCCAAGTGTCAGGATAAAATATCCGTTACTGGAATATCTGTTTTGCTTGACTATCAAAGCTCGATCACAACTCTGACCCTGATCCATTTAAGCGTGGTAATATGTTGTAAAAGCATATTGGAATTGGCAATCAAGTACTCGAGAGTACAATCCAGCAAGAGCATCGACACAAACATGGTCGATCACTGTGGTACTGTGCAATTGGAATTCACAAAAAGCTTCCAAAGCGACGGTAAATTTACACTAGACTCTGGAACCACAAGTTGCATGGTTTGCTGTAAACAATGGCTTACAAACTAAACTATACCACAATTCAAGAGTAGTCATCAAGCACAGACGAGTACAGTGCAAGGTGTTGGCACGGTCAATCTGACTTGCAACATCAAATGTATGGAGCAAATAGTTGCATTACCAATGTCATATTCATACCTACATGCTCAGCAATCTCGTTTCCAAAAACACGATGTTTGACGAAGCTGTAATATTTCGGTCTTCAACAACGGAAAATATCTACCAATACAAAAAGTGTACCGCTGATGACTGCCTTTCAAGCGAATGGCTTGACATGGCTGATTTCAGGGTGTTGGCCAGACCAAACAACTTGCAATAGACATCAATCACCATGCATCAAGTTTGAGATGTCGAATATCAGTGGATATAGACGCACAGTACAAGAGATTGGCCATATTATCAAAAAGCATCAGAGCGCTTCAAAAGAGTCATGACTTGACGTTGCAACAAATACCGAGCATGAAAAACGCAGCATGTCATGCACCAAAAGAAAGTCGACGAAGCTCCCATTCATTGAAAAGTCAAATTATTGGTAAATACAAACCAACGTGCTCTCGCATATGGACTTGTCAGGTTTCTTGTCCGTTAATCAGCAGTTCAATCAAAGTGCTGTCATATCATTGTATATGATTTATGAAATATGCACATGTGTGTATGCTACACTCCAAACATCAAGTGTTGGACGAGTTCAAGGAACATGTCGTGCTGGTTGACAATCAAACTGAATTACCAGTCCGGATGATGTGCACCGACAATAGAGCAAAGCTCAGGTTTCTTCTATTCGACCAGTACTTGGCGGGAACAGGGATCAAGAGGCTGCCAACACCCTACACATACTGGTAAAATGGTGTTACTGAGTGCAAAACTGACCAATCATGGATGTGATAAGGTCCATACTAGTTGAAGCCAAGATCATAAAGTTATGGCAGTAACAGTGATGACGGTGGTATACCTGCAAAATAGGTCGCACACTCGGCTATAAACAACTGGACGCCTTACGAGCTATGGTATGTATTCGAGTCAGTTATGGCTCACCTACGTCCAGATGGATGTCAGACACATGTACTTTTTCCAGTATCGTCACTCGAGAAATTGACTCTAGGACGACAGCATGCGTCGGGGTTAGGTACTAACCGGAATCAAAGGCATACACATTCTACAGCATCGAAACGGCAAGGTTTGTTGTATATCGTGATGAATGCAGGTTTACGTTGTTAAACTACATTGCTTTGTTACCACACCAACAGTATTTCAGAAAGCAGTCATGGGTATATACAACAATGCTCATATAATGGACAATACTGAAAATGACTGAATTCACAGCAGTGGAACACATGTCGACACACAGAGCATGCCACAAGACTCGAAACAACTCAACCAACAAAATCAGTTGAGAAATGAACATATAGTCGAGTGCCCCAACTGGAAAAGACTCGATCACTGTCATTGAAAACACTGGAAACGGGTATACCTCGACGTGTCCAGATGGATGATCAAACAAGAGCATCCTTCAATATCAGTTTAGTCAAAACATTGGTACTTGTTTGCCTGTAGCCCAATATATTTATCAACTCCATGTCATTCATCAGATAATATTGTATAGATTTTGGCAGTGATATCGACAAGATAATCTGTACTAGGTCCAGTCGTATCCATATCCACAACGCACTCGTCCAATCCAATCTTTTCATCAAGACTATGCAAGAAATTCGACTGCGTATAGTTTGTAACAATTCCATGCACCGAGTTCAAATGACTAATCTCTGCTGCAGCTTTACATCCAATCAAATACTGTGACATTTCCAGTCTCATGTCATCCTTGCTTGCTTCAGTAATATAAACTCTTTCCGCGACGTAAAACATTCAAAGTGACCATGAACCTTTAAGAAATCACCATCCAATCTTTTTCCACTTGTATCTGACCGTTTCGGGTAAAAACAGACAAATGATGAGTGGAGCAATCAAATAAAGTCCGAGACACATTGCCTGATGTAACTGAACCAAAGCATGTTATAGCAAACGACAAATAGTGTGAAATATTGAATTTGTTTTCTGGGATTGTTTTTGACGATTGATGTAACAACTAGTTTGCAGCACAGGCTTGACCTGATTCAAACAAACATACATACAAGTGTTGAATCAGTGGGGGTTGACTTTGTTCTTTTCAAGTATTTGATCGAGTTGCTCTCATACTTTTTTGTTTAGAATGGGATATTTTAAAGTTCGATTCAGACAATGGCGACTCCAGTTGTGAGATATTTGATCCGACGTTGATTACAAGTTGCTGTAATTGTAATGAATAAATGATGATTTCCAGTATTTTGAACAAGAAATGGGCAGTATGGTTGTAAAGGAGGTCCTCGATCAGTCAGTCAAAGTGAGAGTTGGTCAGCACTGTAATAGCCAAGTCTTGATGATAACTCATTGTTTAATTTAAAGTCATCACATCTGTGCAGTCTTGTAGAAACTCTTGCGTTGTTTCACCCGAGTTTGATCCAGAGTTGTCATTTTTGTGGAATCGGTGTCGCAAAACGTAGCAAATTTATAGCCGATAATTCCAACTGCCATTCAAATTGAAATTCGGTTTTCTAGTTTATATGAACAAACAAATATCATTCGAATGAACCGTGTTGTTCGGTGCTATTGATATACTACTAATATCAAGCGCAATATACACAATCAATGCTATAGTTGTTGGATCATTCAGAATACTCGACAAATATCAAAAAGTTTAAATTTATTCAAAATACTCGAGTTTCTTGACACATCATCAATCCGACTCTGTCCCAAACTCTAAATCATTCTTTGCATAAAATTTTCCAACCTTTTCTGCATATCTTTTGATTTTTCTTCTGCTTTCTCACATTCCATTTTCAATTGATGTTCAGTCTTTGGGCTGTGTTTTGATCCAGGTCTCTTTTGGCCATTTGATTTTAGACTTTGTTTCAATCCATGGCTTAGATACTTATAGTAAGAGTCGCATACTTTCTTTTCCCTCTCTTTAGCGTCTTTAGCTTTTTTGATTAGCTCATCGCGAACCCTCTGATCTTCTTCGTCTAATGGAGCGTTTTGGTTTAAACCAGCATTGCTTGAATTATCTTCATCATATGGGTGTTGCTGGGCTTGGCCAGAGGTACTTGGACTGAGTTTGATCGTTAAGCCAGATGCTTCGGATAAACCATCATTATCAGTTGAAACCAGCACTGCATTGGCGGTTACTGCCGCGGCCAGTAAGAATAAAATGTCAGTGAATTTCATCAAGCCAATAAATGAGTTTAAGCAGTTAGTGCAAAAGCAGATTGCTGAGGTTGATTCTAAACTGAATGTACTGCATCGTATTTATATGGTTTGTATAGTAAACCAACCCTGATCCTTTTAGGTTAACCAACTATACAGGGCTACTTGGTTGTCTGTAGTGTATCACTGTCAAACTAGACAGCATAATACTCCCTATCCATAATATCATATTGATGAGTTTAATGTTCATGTCGACTATATTATGCGTCTACACCCTTTAAGGGTGTTGTGTAACCGCAAAAGCTCCCTTTTACCACTATATTCATGTAAAATGGATCCCTTGTATTCATTTTGCTTGTATTCTGCATTGCAATATACAATGATTGCATATTCAGTTGGTTGATACTATACATTGACTACGTGTTTGATATACAAAAACCATCATATGATGCACACAATTAGACTATAGTGTTGAACCTGCCTTTTCTCTACATTTGGCATAACCATGCACTACACAATCATCAATCCTGAGCCCTGATTCATGTATTGTGCTCGACTGTCAATGTTGTCAATACAACTCTGTACACACATTTGTTGTACTCTGAATCTCGGATACGATTGCAATCTAGTTCAACAACAATGATTGCACATGTCAGTAATGCAACTGTTGTTTGCATATCCATGACACTGTTATTCAGTGGTCCATTTGCATCGATACGGCTGCAAGTTGTTGTTATATCACATATTCTGGACATGATTTTGATATTGCCATTCAATTCCATCACATTGTTACTGACCCATCATTGTAACGTTGTATGTATCAAACACTGGCATGTCCCCATAACTATAATCATGGACATGGACATGTGGTCCGACGTATAATATTACAACCACGCATGTCGTTCGTTGCATCATCACTACTAGTGTACGCTACACTACAATACATGCATATTGACATGTGTTGTACCAAGTTGATTGCATTGCTACAATATGGCATGCTCCAACCTGTTTGAATGACTGTTGTGCAACATATTGATATTGTACACATGTGATACTGACCACCAACAAAGTAATCGGCGGTATACAATCGTATCATACAATTGATTATGCAATGTTGGCATGATCAATGCATTTCAACAATTTACGAGATACCATTTTACTATTTGGAAAAATATCCAATCATGACATTTCAATCAGTGTCATGAAATGCAATACACTCGGTTGTAACCCATTCAGATATGCATACATGTGTAGTCACAATGGTATTTGTTGATTATTCAATCCAAATGACAGTGATTCGTGCAGTGTCTGTTCAAACATATGCCATGGTACACAATCCGTACAGATGCAGTGATTTGTTGGTTGGCTCTGACAACTTGTATCAATGCACACCAACCAACACGAGCATGTTCAACAATCGGTATGTATGACTGTTGATGTGTCAATGGAATCTATTTAGTTGTAACATATTGTACTGAATTGGTTGATAGTTGTCAGCATTGTAATACTGCTGCATTGCTGAATTGAATGTGTGTATCAATGGCATAGTGAATTATGCAGTGTAGCTCAGTCGATGATGTGCAGTTCATCCCACAAACCGTCTGTGATCGAACATGTTTGAACATGTGGTTGAATACATTTTATTTTGAATAAACGAGTGCTGAGATACAGATTGTGTGATGATTTGATGCAAACAAACCATATCCGTACTGTGCAAACATTGGCTGGCAGTGTTTTTTGTCAGTTACATCGAGTGTTTGTTCAAATAAGTCGATTCAGATGGGTTGCATATAACTGACTAATCCAGCATTCATACATTGTCAAACAACCATAATGCACAATACCACCAAGTGTGCAATTACACCCGCACTGATCAGTCATTGCACAGTATGTATCAGTCAATGTCAAACATATGTGTATCTGCAACTAAATTGCAGTCCATGACACATCCACACGATCCAACATGTCAAATCATGTATCATGAGTCCAAGATTGATCAAAAACCTGATCATGGTAAACACAGCATGTTGTTGCATATCAGAGTCGATATATCAAGTGACAGTTGCACACTGGTTGATGGTGCACAGCGTATCAATCACAATACATGCACGGTATTGCATTGCAGTCATTGGATGACAGTCATTTGCAATGTGATACCGATCGACATACATCAGCATGGTGTGATGTGACCATAATCATGGTGGAATGTGTTGGAGTTGACATTGTGAGTTGACAATCGATATACGATGCACATGACTGGAACATATTTATTCGAATGTGGTTTGGTTGGTGTCAGGTTGATCATGCAATCACATCGGTGCAACGAGTGAGTGAGCTGATGGTGATCTGAACCCATTTCAACAACAAGTATTGACAGTTGTGGATTTTCTGGATTCAATATGTGTAGCACACCGTTGTTGACTGTTGAGTGTGTATGCAAGTCAAGTCATCACCAACCACCAACCAGATCCAGTGCATACATGATCATTACTAGAATGACTGCCAAGAATATTCGTGTCTGAAAGTTGACTGTGAGTTGGTGGTTTGCAAGCATTACACATAGTAGTATGCTATTGCATACAGCAACCTGATTATAGTCCAGTCGCATGGTGTGATACAGTGGTTTGTGCAATACAACATCCAGATATTTGTAGTGTTGAACATGACGAACCTGTTGTTCGTGTAGCATCATATCAATTGGTAATTTGGAATCAAAGTATTGACTAACGCTTTGCAAGTATTAATGACTGAATCAAAAGGCATAGTGGTTCCAAAGAGTCGCTTGCAGCATGTCAAGCAATATCATATCGACATGATACACACATGCATATCTGCATCATCAATGTGTACAACTATGCAATATACAATCAACTGTATTGTATTGTATTGTAAATACAAGTGTCAATGTACAATATGATATCATGCCAACCAAAACTGGAATAATCAGATACAATATTAAACGGCGATTGTATTGTATTGTATTCAAACAAAAATACAACATATTCGGTTGAAACCAATACAGATTAGCAATCAAATCAATCAGATGAATCTTCATTTTCAAATTGGTTCCAGCTTGGTTCGAGGTTATTTCTAACTCTGGAACAGGCTCTGCGTAAATGAAAACAAGATCTGGAAGTTTTTCGTGTACTGGATGAAGTTGCCTATGTATTGGATGATGTTTGAATGGGTTGGACTGTAGGCGTTTCGCTTGATGAGTGCATAGTATCAGAATTTTCTGAAACTCCCATTCCATCATCATAGCTTTGAGGTGCTTGTTGTTATGGACTCTGGGTTCCACTAGTAGAGGCTTGCTCGGATCTTGGCTGTTGAACTGGTGGAGAATTGAAAAGTGTGTCGGCGAGTTCCAAAAACTCGGAATCTGTTTCCAAAAATTTCATGTAATATTCGATTGGTTGATCCATATTTCCCTTGAACAGGCGTTCTAGAAGCAGTGTCTCGATTTCACCCAATCTCCACTTGAGATCTAAAAAATCCGAATCCCACTGCTCCTCTGCAAGTTCATCGAGAGCTTCTTTTTGTTCAAGTTTTTCAGATTGTAGCGAGTCGTGTATTTTCTCTTCATCGTTACAAGCCTTCTTTATATGTGCGTATTCTTTGATCAAATCCATATCCTCTTCTGAAAGTTTACTAAGATCAACTGAAAGTGTAACTTGTGCACTGGGAATGACGGTTGGAGTGCTAGCTCCGGCACTTGCAGCTGCACTGGGATTAACTGGGCTGGCTGTAGTAACCGAGCAGATGGCCAGGATTGATGCTAATACTGTGACTGCGAGTTTCATTGTATTGGTTTGGTTTGGTCGAGCAAGTTGTAATTATTGGTATTCAACAAGCAAGGCTGGATCGTATTTATATCCATTATTGAGTGGATAATATTAAAAGCACGTTCCTTGGGTGACCGTTTTAGGGATTGGCTTTATTGACAGGGTTGGTGATGACTTGTTATTAATGTCAACCTTTGAAGGGATCTCCCTTTATATGATCACCCGCAATATTGATTGAACCGCTGCTTGACTATGCATTCGAATATCATATGGTTGATTATGCAGTTTTACACCCTTATCCACCCTAAAAAGGGTTGGTATGCCAAAATATGAACAAATATATACATGTTTAAACAAGACTATATGCAACTGAGCTGATACTCAGTTGTTGGATAGTCATCAATATGTGTTGTGGTTTAGTGATGCTCTGCATTCAACTTGACACGATCAATCATCACTACACATTGTCCAGTAATTCAATCAATCAACTGAATCAATACAATGCAATTCATGTTGCAACCACAATATCACATTGATGATCAGTGACTTGCAACTGTTGTGTTGGCATTTCATGTTGTGTGTTACTATATCAATATCGATTGTCACTATATAGTTGTATCAACCACACATTATGATCATATGTCATGGTTGACTCGTATTCTGGATTGATGCACTCATTCCACTCCATTGCATCACTCGAAGACAAACATCGTATGACTTGTTGATTGCTAATACCCATATTGATCGAATACACACTACATGACACATGTCAGGTTAGCGTATACATTCCACTATATAGCACATCATGTTGCTGATATCACGCATTGTGATTCAACAGTCAATCTGTATTCGAGTTCAACTACAATTGATCGTGTCAATCATAATATACACGACCAATTGTAGTCGAGTTGATCCGACTGAATAGAGTCCGAGTCATCATGTTCATATCAAACCATTGCAACTCATTGTTGTAAAATCACAACCTCACAATTCACCACCAACGATCAATCACTATACACCCGCTCATATATGTCCTTGTATGCTGCTGTGATTCGAGTTTGGTCGCTTGTCAATTCATCTCGATAGTGTTTGGCTTCAGCTGGTGATTGAACACCTTGAATATACTGCGTGGCATCATTCCACAGTTCAGGCGGTATGTGTGCCTTGTCAAGACTCGAGTTGTACCATTGTGGTTGTTGTGGAGCCACATGCGCAGTCGAAACAATCCGACATGCTGGATTCACTACAAAAAATGTCAGAATCTTGCAGTGTCCTGGTTGAGTTGGATCTGCAAGTTCAAATGATTGTTCTTTGTGTTGGTATCGATTGGAATAAACTACACACCGACCATTTGATACTTCAAGCGATCCTATATACTGACTGCGTGGTGATTCTAGATCAATAATGCCATACACATCTTTCCAATACATATCAGATGCTCTTTCATCAAACCGATCAACAGCCTCGCGGTAATCGAGTTCGGGTGTGGTGATATTTTCCACGTCGTAGTAATACAGTCCAGTTGCAACAATCGATTCGTTAGTTGGACCTTCAATGTGCCAGTTTCCCTTGTCGTATTTAGGTTTGGATGGTGTCAGTTGAATGTTGGTGAGTTTGACAATGACTTGCAGACTACGACCACGCAGTGACACTGGCTTTGCTAATTCATAACTGGATTCAAAATGTTCCGGAAGTGTTGGTACATACACGGGACGAATGACTCGAGTGTCTGATTCCATACCACCACGACTTGATTGGCTTGATGGTTCAGATCCCTTTGTGCCATTGTGAATATCAATATACTTGAACATTGGATCCATCGTTCTGAACAGACTTTCAAACATTGGGACAAAACATTTGAATATTTTGGCAATGCATTTGTACATGTCTCGATGCCATATCGGATTCAGATTGTTGATGTATGAGTTGATGGTCACACTGCCATCCTGTTCGACACGGAATTCACTCGGAAGACATTGGAACTTGCGTGATATAAACTTGGAACTGCCGTCAATGATGGGCACACTTGAAACAAGTCGAGTCGATAACAGTATATCGCATGGTACCATTGTGGTGTATTTGAGTCGTATACTCAGTGGTGCAATCATCGTTTGTCCATATACAACACTGTACATTGATGCATCAATCAGATTGTGCACCATTTGACCAGTGTTGTGATTTGATCCATGTTCAATATCCGATACATTTGTCATCAATCGCGTATATACATTGTCAGGTATGCCATTGTCCAGTATATACGTCTGTTCAACAGGTCCTGGGACAATTGTACCAAATCCATCACTGCCACTACAAACAAGCTGTTTGACAAAAAACTCGAGTTGTTCCAATGCAAGATTAAATGTTGATGGTGATATATTCTGAGCGAGTGAGTCAGCCCTCCATTGCTCCACAATATGCTGGTTTGTGATATCGATCCACCACATGGGTTTGCAAAGTATACATTGCATATACTGGATATACTGCATTTCGACAAGTGTGCGTGCCTGTCCATGTTTATATCCGGCCATTCCAGATTTCATATCAATTTCGGCATTGTCGTTGTATAGCTGAATGCTCGAACTAGCAGTCTGAACCCGATTCTGGAAACACGCTTCAATGATCTGGCCAGCAACCCTTTTGTTCATGTGGTCAGCAGTATCCGATTGTACAATAGCCATTAGACTTTCAAATATCCTGCCTTGATCCAACTCGGTACGTATTGAACTGTCGGGATGATTGTCGGCAAAACCAGCAAGTT
>NW_006281102.1:1185052-1192658 GCF_000203795.2 Batrachochytrium dendrobatidis JAM81 | reverse complement strand
TCACAGCACATAATTCATGTGTAGATGTTGGCAAGTGGTTAGTATATGGCTTGATCGCTAATCATACAATGACACAATTACACGGTCGGCTGATTGATGTCATGATTGTGATAGTGCGTCCATGGATCATGAACGTTGTGTCAAGATGATGGTAGTCTACACCCGATATGATTGATACGCATATAGCTCAACGCACTCAAACTGATCAAACAACGTTCGGTGTACAAAGAGTTTCGTGTGGTACACAGTGATATGTGTGATGAATAGGGTCAACCCAAACATGAAGATTCATCTGATTGATTTGATTTGATTGCTAATCTATATTGGTTTCAACCGAATATGTTGTATTTTTGTTTGAATACAATACAATACAATCGCCGTTTAATATTGTATCTGATTATTCCAGTTTTGGTTGGCATGATATCATATTGTACATTGACACTTGTATTTACAATACAATACAATACAGTTGATTGTATATTGCATAGTTGTACACATTGATGATGCAGATATGCATGTGTGTATTGTGTCGATATGATATTGCTTGACATGCTGCAAGCGACTCTTTGGAACCATTATGCCTTTTGATTCAGTCATTAATACTTGCAAAGCGTTAGTCAATACTTTGATTCCAAATTACCAATTGATATGATGCTACACGAACAACAGATTCGTCATGTTCGACACTACAAATATCTGGATGTTGTATTGCACAAACCACTGTATCACACCATGCGACTGGACTATAATCAGGTTGCTGTATCCAATAGCATACTACTATGTGTAATGCTTGCAAACCACCAACTCACAATCAACTTTTGGATGCGAATATTCTTGGCAGTCAGTCTAGTAATGATCATGTATGCACTGGATCTGGTTGGTGGTTGGTGATGACTTGACTTGCATACACAGTCAACAGTCAACAACGGTGTGCGACACATATTGAATGCAGAAAATCCATGATTGTCGTTCCCTTGTTGTTGAAATGGGTTCAGATCACCATCAGTTCGCTCACTCGTTGCACTGATGTGATTGCATGATCAACCTGACACCAACCAAACCACACTCGAATATATATGTTCCAGTCATGTGCATGGTGTATCGATTGTCAACTCCAACACATTCCACCATGATTATGGTCACATCACACCATGCTGATGTATGTCGATCGGTATCACATTGCAACCAGTTATCATCCAATGACTGCAATGCAATACCGTGCATGTATTGTGACTGATACGCTGTGCACCATCAGCAAGTGTGCAACTGTCACTCGATATATCGACTCTGATATGCAACAACATGTTGTGTTTACCATGATCAGGTTTTTGATCAATCTTGGACTCATGATACATGATTTGACATGTTGGATCGTGTGGATGTGTCATGGACTGCAATTTAGTTGCAGACACACATATGCTGGACATTGACCAATGCATACTGTGCAATGACTGATCAGTGCGAGTGTAATTGCACACTTGGTGGTATTGTGCATTATGGTTGTTTGACAATGGATGAATGCTGGATTAGTCGGTTATATGCAACCCATTTGAATCGACTTATTTGAACAAACACTCGATGTAACTGACAACAATGTGTATACATGGCTGTTGGATCAGTCGAGTTTCTGCTGGTAGCGTACATTGGTAACAGGCACTGTTTTGACACCATCATCAGCACAGTCATACAACAGTTGACCAATAAACTTGTAACACCAACAGTATATGTTTGTACGATTACAGCCTGTTCACATGAGATCATTTCATATCTCAATACCCGAGTTTATTTTAAATAAATCCATTCAAAAAACAACTGTAAATCAACAAATAAACCAACAATTCAATCCAGCCAACACTGTTTTATACACTAGTATAATCTGTCAATCTTGGTTGGTATTATTATTGATTATATTGTGGTTTGTTTCATCCAAGCACAAAGGCTCGGTTATACTGTCAAATATTACATTTGTCAATGCTCACTATCTTGTATTGGATCCCATTTGTCGTCAGTATACTGGATTGAACTAATCACTTGGTAGATCAGCATGTGCAATATATCAATAAGCAACGTGTACAACAACAGAGTATAAAAGTTGTTTCAGTCGATAGTAATCCAGTGTTATACAGCATATATGATTATTCATGAATGTTGACATGACTCAAGAGTATGGTGTCCATGACATTGGTAATGCAATCAAAGATACGATAGTTATTCAGGTTTAAGGGTAGCTGATCAAGCCATGCATAGTGTAGATCTTGATGCTGCATAATCATTTAAGATGTAATCTTTTTAAGCTGTATTCGACACTTGGATTCATGCTGTGTCCAGTTATGATCTGAGCATTGGCTGCCTTATACTTGCCAATTTGAAACAACCGGGAATCAGGGTCAAACTGTTCAACATATTGCGCAAAGGAAACCTAATACATGCCAGACAGTTTGTGGATCCATTTTGCTTTCGAGTCAATACATGTTATACAATGGCTGTTTTAAACACCATTATTGCCATCCAAACACATTGCTCACAAACAGCAAATCAATTGCATGATAACCCTGACCAAACAGAATTCATAGGGTTGGCACTCATCAACCCAAAATAGCATATCTGGCCAAGTAACCAGTTCAAAAATACAAACCAAACAGCAGAATTGAGCAAGATACTTGACAACCATTTACTAAAAAGCAAATTATGATGATTGGATAGTGTATGGATAAATACAGCACATTTTGTTACGTTCAATTATTCGACATAACTGACATATAACATACACAGCCATAGTGGTATACAAGCAATCCATTAACATGCAAGCTGTGCAATTGCGATGGTTGAAATGCTGTTGAACAGACCTATGTAAGCACCACACGCCAGACCCAAGACTGAATGAGCATAAAGCTGTTGGCAGTGCTGCAGCCGACAAGTGATTATCTATTGACAAGCCAATATGTTCTGTATATTTGATATACGGACTGGCATAATTCACAAATGTATGAATTGTGTTATTTATTAAGTGAGAGAAGATCGTGTCTTTTATAAGATGAGAAAGCTAAGAAAGGTATGAGGACACACTTCAAACATCATTGTTTACGGTTTCTAAGCACTATGTCATCCATCTGTGGTGCCTACGCTTACGTACCACAAACATAGAAGCCATACAAATATACACACAAATAATGTATGACAATAGATGCGCCTCTCAGCTGTCTGAGTTTCATTACAAAGGTCACGCATTACCAATGTATAACATAAAGCCGTTGGCAATGCTGTAGCCGACAAGCGACTATCTATTGACAAGCCAATATGTTCTGTATATTTGATATATGGACTGGCATAATTGACAAATGTCAATACACCATTAGTCATCATATTGATTGAACTGGATTCACAGCAGTTTGAGCTGGATGTTGTGTTGGATAGTAAAATACAATTGACATGGCATGTGTGGTAATATGGATAAATTGGTTAATCTACAAATTCGTTGCTTTATTTGTTCTAAATATATACCTCGATTTCGTTATCTTGCTCGATATCAAGCATTTTAATAAAATCAAAGCATATAGATGCAAAAATACCAAGCATTAGTATTGCCAGTCAAAACCATCAAGGTATAAAAATGAGTCGTCAGTCACTATCAAACATCATCAGACTGCTACAAATCAACAACTCAATCCGTATAGTATTGATACGCTTGCCAAATACAGTTCAGTAGTATAGTGCAGCCACGATGAAGTTTTTACTACTAGCCATTGCTTCTGTTGCGTTCGTTGTCAATGCTCAAGGAAATAAATCTGGTATGCAAATCTGTTGATCAGTCTATTTTATGCTGGGTTTATCAATGTTTGGATTGTGCAATCGTTCAAAACTGTACTAATTGACGTACATTATAGAATCCATGCCTGAATGGGCCTTTATCAAGGAACATCGTGACGCTGGCAGATTTGTTTTTATGCCATACACTGACGAACAACGAAACGTCGTGCTGACCAATGTTGAAAATGGTTTGAAATTGTGGTCCAACTATGAATCTAAAATCGAAAACTATGGTGAGCGTGCCGATCCCTTCCCGATCATCAAGAAACTGCGTGCAAAACTGGATGCATCCAATCTTACTGACACTGAGATGCAGACTGAACTCATGAATGCGTTCATTCTTGCACGTGACCATCATACTAATTTTGAGCCATCTGGACCATATTCTTGTTTCAGTGCCACAACTGGTCTTTCTTTCAAATTTATCGAGGGCGATGCAGATATGGTCAACAAACCAACCGTCGTTTTTGAAAGATTCACAAAGAATCAAGAGTTGCGTGCTTTTTTTGGAAAGGACTATGACCAAATCAAAGTTGGCGACGAATTACTACTTGTTGATGGTATGACGTTTGTTGACTATCGGAACTTGAACCAGGATAAAACAGGTGGTGCCAATGATTATGGTGGTCAGCATGGTGCTCTTGACTACATGACGTTTCGTCCTGGCTCCTTTACTCCTTTGCCAGAAACTGATACGATCAAATATCGGCTCAAATCAAAAGATACTGGAAAAGTGTACGACATTGAAGCTCCGTGGGTGGTTGGTTTTGAGCCATCATGCTGGAGTATTACTAGTCAATTGTATGCCAAAATTTCTGGAAAAACTCTACCTGGAACACCTCAGCCTACCAACTCTAGCAGTATAATTGACGCTGGCGTTGATGTTTCCGATACTGGAGCCAAACCTCAACTCGAAACTCAGAAAGAAGTCAAGACTCCATCGATGGTATCCCAGTACCATTATAAAAAGCAAAAAATTAATCAGATTTTACTTGAACAGCCATCAAAAAATAATGATCTCGAGTACCAAAACGCCAGCGTGTCTACCATCAGCTGGACCATCTGGAAACCCGAATCCAAGAATCTTGGTATTATTAGATTGGAGGATTTTGCGCCAACAAATCTTAAAACTGGTGCACCAGCAAATATGGAGGCTGTTTGTGAAATCCACAGACTTCTGAGCACTGTGCTCAAAGACACCGATGCTGTTGTATTTGATATCCGTGCAAATGAAGGTGGTAGTGGTGAGTTTGCCAATGCCATTCCACAACTTTTCAAACCTGATTTTCAACCGATGCCAATGAGATACTTGATGAGTTCTGTCGCATACAACACTCTGGTTAACGGCACATTCTTTGTTGACACTTCTGGTCCAGCATGGTACAAGACTCCACCTGGTAGCAAGTATTCTGTGAATTTTGACAAAACTTCGTTTAATCAGTCAAACTTGTATGGTCAAGCCTATCTCAAACCTGTTGGTATATTCACTGATGCTGTATGCTACTCTGCATGTGATCTGTTTTCAGCGTCTATTCAGTCGTCCGAAACTGGCTATGTTTTTGGTGAAGATGGAACGACTGGAGGTGGTGGTGCCGACACGTTTTCGCTTGATTCACAGCTCCTTTTGTTCAATCCTGTCGATTTTAAGCCAATGCCGTATTACAAAGAACTGACCGACGAAGCAGCTGGTCGAAGCTATGCCAACGTTCTTACAGTCGGAGTTCGACAGATGATACGTAATGGAAAACAGCAAGGCCAATTGATCGAAGATACCGGTGTCGTATCCGAATACATTGTACGTCCCCGTTTGACGGATCTATTGTCTGGATCCACTGAAAATTCTCAATTTGACCGTATTGCCGATCAACTCAAAACATTGGGTGCCAAAATTGGACTGAACAATCTTTACTTTGTTTCTGAACTTACCAACTATAACACCACTAGCAGTGACGTGACCATTGATGTAGAAGTCAAGGGAATCAATCAACTGTCAGTTATTGATGACACTGGCAAATCACTTTCAGTTGCCGATTTTAAAAGCGACATAAAAAGTCAACACTCGTTCAAACTGGCATCTGTGATCAACGATCTTGGTAATACTCGGGTCAGTATCATTGGCCAAAACAACGGCAAACAGGTTCTCAAAACGCATAAGCACATCAGTCGCACTCCAAAACAAGAAGACCATTTTAAACTTGAACATGGTGTCAAATGGGAGTTTAATGGTACCAGTAAATCGGTTGGAATATACAACTCGCCATTTACCAAAAAGTCACAGGGATGGAACTCGGTCAATGGTAAATGGGTTGTTGGCGACGGAGTACAATACAGTCCTGAAATAACCACTGAGATCCGATCATACTATACTGCACCAGTTGGATCCAACATCACTGTTGAAATTGATGTCGCGCTTGAATCACAACTTTATAGCGACTTTTTAAGCTTGTATGTCACAGATGCGGATGGAAATCAAAAATCGCTTTTGAATACGCTTGGTCCAGATGGTAATATACTTATAGATGGTATTTCTGGCTCCGAAGCAATTGTCAAAAAGTTCCCAGTGACAACCAAGACGGAGCTGTTTTTCGTCGGTTTTGTGTTCAATTCAGACCTTGCTACACAGATAAAAGGAGCAACAATCAATTCTTGGAGTGTTACAATGAGTTGAAATGAGCTGTAAATGATTGTAAATGGGTTGTAAACGTCGCTGAATGTATTATTTATTGCACCATCAGGCTATGTTTGAATAAATATAGTACTTGCATATAACTATCCTATACACTATTGTTTAAATTTATTTCAATCAACACATGTAAACCTTTTATTTAGTCGAGTGAAATATGCAAGTTTCAAACCATTTTTTAAATTGGACTGGTTTTGTCATGGATGGAATATTGCAAGTGTTTTTAAACTTGTCAGATTTTTGTATTTTTTGGTGTTTTAGACATTTGAATGAAAGTTGATATTGGATATTTACCATACCAATCAGAGTTGTCATGGTTGTTTAATGAAACCCAGTACAGATCTGGATAAAACCGCATTTAAACCTGCATTTTCAATGGTCTGATGCGACAAGAAATCATTCGAGTTGATAATGATCATTGCACTATTGTCTTGTTCTTGTTCTTGGACTCTTTCACTGGTTTTTTAGCTTTCATACCCGATCTCGAGTTGATTACTTGATTCGCATTTGGTTGATGATTTCAACTGGTATTTAAAACTATGGTTTGATTGACAGCATCAAAGCAGTTGAGCCAAACATGTGGACTGCAATGGATGAGTTTGGTGATTGTATAATGCATGATTGCTAAAAGTGCACAAAGTATAAATTCAACACTATAGTCTGATTGTGTGTCATATGATGGTTATTGTATATCAAACACACAATGCAGTCAATGTGTAGTAACTATTGTATATTGCAGTGCAAATCAAAGTCATTGCAGGATGAATACCGAAGGAATCCATTTGACATGAATATGGTTGTAAAAAGGAGCGTTTGCGGTTACACAACACTCATAAGGGTGTGCTTTTCAATATACCTGATAAAAGGGTCGTAAAAGCATAATTCAATCGACACGATCATCAAATTGATCAATATGATATTGTGATTAGGGAGTAACATACTGTCTAGTTTGATATTGGCTCACTACAAGCAATCAAGTAACCCTGTATATTGGTTAACCTAAAAGGGTTGGTTTGCTATACAAAACATACAAATACAATCGAGTATGTTCAACTTTATAATCAACATCAGTTTCAACACTATAATTTTGTACTAATCGTTGAACAGTCCGATTCT